>NC_069502.1:269378663-269406163 GCF_027579735.1 Bombina bombina | reverse complement strand
TGTGTATTTATGTATGTACGTATGAGTGAATGTGTGTATATTATGTATGTACGTATGAGTGAATGTGTGTATATTATGTATGTACGTATGAGTAAATGTGTGTGTATATGTATGTACGTATGAATGAATGTGTGTGTATATGTATGTACGTATGAATGTGTGTGTATATGTATGTACGTATGAATGAATGTGTGTGTATATGTACGTATGAGTGAATGTGTATTTATGTATGTACGTATGAGTGAATGTGTGTATATATGTATGTACGTATGAATGAATGTGTGTGTATATGTATGTACGTATGAATGAATGTGTGTGTATATGTACGTATGAGTGAATGTGTATTTATGTATGTACGTATGAGTAAATGTGTGTATATTATGTATGTACGTATGAGTAAATGTGTATCTGTGTATGTAAGTGCGTTTGTATGTGAATTAGTGTGTGATTGCGTTTGTGAGTATGTGTATATAAGTGAATGTATGTGAGGTCTGCTAGTCCTGCTGCTTTGAGTTCTAGTTATCTTTTTGCTGCCTCTTAATCTTGGCCCACTGAGCTCTGAATTGCAGGGTCACAGTGATGGATTAAATTGTCTGCCAGAAAGTATCAGAGATTACTACAGACACCAACAGAGAGGGAAAAAAATCAATCTCATTCTTTTGCAATTGTTTGGAAAAAGGAGCTGCAGGAATGTGTAAGAAAGACAGGATGCATAATATGAATTGAGTCTAAAATGGGTTTAGGAGAGAATTGCTAGTTTTCCAGGCAATCTAAGTAAATGGTCCTGACCATTGCTTATATGTTTCAGATACAAATTGGCAAGAGAGCTTCATTCATTCTACTAATGCGATCAATTCTGTGAAATGCCGGGGCACTAAGCATAGCTGGTGATAAACATGAGATCTGTGATAGAGGTTGCAAACAGTACTACTGAGAATTGAAAATGTCTCTCAAGTGAGTCGGCTGATTCATTTCATTTCTTTAGGACTTAACAACCCCAGTAAACCGTCTGCATATTCCTGCGTAACCTGCAAAGTAAATGAACAATGTTTTGCATATTAGTTTATAAATATGTTACAAGTGCACATAAAACAGGACACCCATCCTGTGTAGTATCCAGATTTTATTATCTTTGTCCTTGAGAAAACGTTTCCTATGAGAAACTTTTCTAATGGCTGCTGTACCCAACAAAGGGCTCCTTTCCATTTAGCCGTAATTAAGTTTGCCCGAGGACCCAATCCAATAAATATGCTGTCGGAAGCAATATAGTTTATCGACTGCTTCTGATGGCGCGTTATACCTCAATATCTGGCTCTCGAAAATATTTTCATATCCCATAGAAAGTATTAGAAGACGTTTAGCGATAACTTATACCAGGTTTCCAATGAAAGTGCAAACCGTAAATACACTGTCGGAGGCTGTCAATACACTGAAAAAAAAATTACACGCAGCTCATCTACGTATAAAAGAGAAAAAATTTGCTTTTTGAGACCTATTTCCCGTTTGAAAAGTGTTTCAATGTAGAAAGAAATATGTAATATTTATTGTTGTCCTATGTATAGGAATAGTTGCACTTATGTTATTATGGAAATATCATTCAAACTAGACCAATGCCTAGGGCAGCAATACATATTACATATATCAATAAAGTGGAAAATATAATTATAATAAAAAAAAGTATTTGCTTATAGTTAAAAAAATATGTATTATAAATAGGTGTATCTGTTTTCTTTTGCTTTTTTAGAGATGATCACAGGTAAGAAGCGCAGACGTTAAACATACATTTCTCTTGTTAAGTGTGTTCAGTCCACGGGTCATCCATTACTTATGGGATATATTCTCCTTCCCAACAGGAAGTTGCAAGAGGATCACCCAAGCAGAGCTGCTATATAGCTCCTCCCCTCACATGTCATATCCAGTCATTCTCTTGCAACCCTCAACAAAGAAGGAGGTCGCGAGAGGAGTTGGAGTTTTTACTTAATTATTCTTCAATCAAAAGTTTGTTATTTTAAATGGCACCGGAGTGTGCTGTTTTTCTATCTCAGGCAGTATTTGGAAGAAGAATCTGCCTGCGTTTTCTATGATCTTAGCAGGCGTAACTAAGATCCACTGGCTGTTCTCGACATTCTGAGGAGTGGGGTAACTTCAGAAAATGGGAATAGCATGCGGGGTCCCCCGCAAATGAGGTATGTGCAGTACAATATTTTCTGGGAATGGAATTGACTAAGAAAACACTGCTGTTACCCATATGATGTAAGTACAGCCTTAAATGCAGTAGTAGCGACTGGTATCAGGCTGATAAATGTATGCGCAGTCGAGTTATTTTCTAGGGACTAGAATTTGACTGAGAAAATACTGTTACTACTGAAATAATGCTTAAGCCTTATCTGCAGTGGAAGCGAAAGGTAGCAGGCTTAGTGATAACTTTGCATGACATTGAAAAAGTTTGTTTTTAAAACGTTTATTGGCATGTTATTCGTTTTGTGAGGTACTTTGGTGATAAATCCTTTTGGGCATGATTTTTTTCCACATGGCTAACGTATTTTTCTGCATAGAAACCGTTATATCAGGTCTCCCACTGTTGTAATATGAGTGGGAGGGGCCTTTTTAGCGCCTTGTTGCGCAGTTAAAATTCTAGCACAGTCTTCCTGCTTCTTCCTCCTTCATCCAGGACGTCTCTAGAGAGCTCAGGGGTCTTCAAAATTCGTTTTTGAGGGAGGTAATCAGTCACAGCAGACCTGTGACAGTGTGTTTGACTGTGATAAAAGCGTTAAATCTTAATTTGATATCCGTTTTTGGGTATTGAGGGGTTAATCATCCTTTTGCTAATGGGTGCAATCCTCTGCTAATTAATACATTTACCGTTAAGAATTGTTGACTATAACTGAATTAGTTCTTTGTTATTCAACTGTGTTTTTAAAAGCGTTGCAGCATTTTTTATATTGCTTGTAAACGTATTGAAAGTAATTTCCAAGCTTGCTAGCTTCATTGCTAGTCTGTTTAAACATGTCTGATACAGAGGAATCTGCTTGTTCATTATGTTCAAAAGCCAATGTGGAGCCCAATAGAAATATGTGTACCAATTGTATTGATATTACTTTGAATAAAAGTCAATCTGTACCGATAAAGAAATTATCACCAGACAACGAGGGGGAAGTTATGCCGTTTAACTCTCCTCACGTGTCAGTACCTTTGTCTCCCGCTCGGGAGGTGCGTGAGATTGAGGCGCCAAGTACATCAAGGCACTTACAAATCACTTTACATGATATGGCTAATGTTATGAAAGAAGTATTATACAATATGCCCGAGTTAAGAGGCAAGCGCGATAGCTCTGGGTTAAGGACAGAGCGCGCCGATGACACGAGAGCCATGTCTGATACTGCGTCACAATTTGCAGAACATGAGGACGGAGAGCTTCATTCTGTGGGTGACGGTTCTGATTCGGGGAGACCGGATTCAGAAATTTCAAATTTTAAATTTAAGCTTGAGAACCTCCGCGTGTTGCTAGGGGAGGTGTTAGCGGCTCTGAATGATTGTGACACTGTGGCAATCCCAGAGAAATTATGTAGGCTGGATAAATACTATGTGGTACCGGTGTGTACTGACGTTTTTCCTATACCAAAAAGGCTTACAGAAATTATTAGCAAGGAGTGGGATAGACCTGGTGTGCCCTTTTCCCCTCCTCCGATATTTAGAAAAATGTTCCCTATAAACGCCGCCACACGAGACTTATGGCAGACGGTCCCTAAGGTGGAGGGAGCAGTTTCTACTTTAGCCAAGCGTACCACTATCCCGGTGGAGGATAGTTGTGCTTTCTCAGATCCAATGGATAAAAAATTAGAGGGTTACCTTAAGAAAATGTTTGTTCAACAAGGTTTTATATTACAGCCTCTTGCATGCATTGCACCTGTCACTGCTGCAGCGGCATTCTGGTTTGAGTCTCTGGAAGAGGCGATTCGCACAGCACCATTGGATGAGACTTTGAGCAAGTTTAGAACGCTTAAGCTAGCTAATGCGTTTGTTTCGGATGCAGTAGTACATTTAACCAAACTTACGGCTAAGAATTCCGGATTCGCCATACAGGCGCGCAGAGCGCTATGGCTTAAATCCTGGTCAGCAGATGTAACTTCTAAATCTAAACTACTGAATATTCCTTTCAAAGGGCAGACCTTATTCGGGCCCGGCTTGAAGGAAATTATTGCTGACATTACTGGAGGTAAGGGCCACACCCTTCCTCAGGACAGGGCCAAATCAAAGGCCAAACAGTCTAATTTTCGTGCCTTTCGTAATTTCAAGGCAGGAGCAGCATCAACTTCCTCCGCTCCAAAACAGGAAGGAACTACTGCTCGTTACAGACAAGGTTGGAAAGGCAACCAGTCATGGAACAAGGGCAAGCAGGCCAGAAAGCCTACTTCCGCCCCTAAGACAGCATGAAGACAGGGCCCCCTTTCCGGAGACGAATCTAGTGGGGGGCAGACTTTCTCTCTTCGCCCAGGCCTGGGCAAGAGATGTACAGGATCCCTGGACGTTGGAGATTATATCTCAGGGATACCTTCTGGATTTCAAAACTTCTCCTCCACAAGGGAGGTTTCATCTGTCAAGGTTATCAACAAACCTAGTAAAGAAAGAGGCATTTCTACAATGTGTACAAGACCTCTTATTGATGGGAGTGATCCACCCAGTTCCGCGAATGGAACAAGGGCAAGGGTTTTACTCAAATCTGTTTGTGGTTCCCAAAAAAGAGGGAACCTTCAGACCAATCTTAGACTTAAAAATCTTAAACAAATTCCTAAGGGTTCCATCGTTCAAGATGGAAACCATTCGGACCATCCTACCCATGATCCAAGAGGGTCAATATATGACCACAGTGGACTTAAAGGATGCCTACCTTCACATACCGATTCACAAGGATCATTATCGGTACCTAAGGTTTGCCTTTCTAGACAGGCATTACCAGTTTGTAGCTCTTCCCTTCGGGTTAGCTATGGCTCAGAGAATTTTTACAAAGATTCTGGGTTCGCTTCTGGCGGTACTAAGCCCGCGAGGCATAGCGGTGGCTCCGTACCTAGACGACATTCTGATACGAGCGTCAAGTTTTCAAAATGCAAAATCTCATACAGAGATAGTTCTAGCATTTCTGAGGTCGCATGGGTGGAAATTGAACATGGAAAAGAGTTCTCTGTTTCCACTCACAAGGGTCCCTTTCCTAGGGACTCTTATAGATTCGGTAGAGATGAAGATTTACCTGACGGAGTCCAGGTTATCAAAACTTCTAATTGCTTGCCGTGTTCATTCCATTCCAAGCCCATCAGTAGCTCAGTGCATGGAAGTAATCGGCTTAATGGTCGCGGCAATGGACATAGTGCCATTTGCGCGCCTGCATCTCAGACCGCTGCAATTATGCATGCTAAGTCAGTGGAATGGGGATTACTCAGATCTGTCCCCTTTACTGTATCTGGACCAGGAGACCAGGGATTCTCTTCTCTGGTGGTTGTCTCGGGTTCATCTGTCCAAAGGAATGACCTTTCGCAGACCAGATTGGACGATTGTAACAACAGATGCCAGCCTACTAGGCTGGGGCGCAGTCTGGAACTCCCTAAAGGCTCAGGGATTGTGGACTCAGGAGGAGAAACTCCTTCCAATAAACATTCTGGAATTAAGAGCAATATTCAATGCTCTCCTAGCTTGGCCTCAGTTAGCAACACTGAGGTTCATCAGGTTTCAGTCGGACAACATCACGACTGTAGCTTACATCAATCATCAAGGAGGAACCAGGAGTTCCCTAGCGATGTTAGAAGTTTCAAAGATAATTCGCTGGGCAGAGTCTCACTCTTGCCACCTGTCAGTGATCTACATCCCAGGCGTGGAGAACTGGGAGGCGGACTTTCTAAGTCGCCAGACTTTTCATCCGGGGGAGTGGGAACTTCATCCGGAGATATTTGCTCAGCTGATTCTTCGTTGGGGCAAACCTGAACTGGATCTCATGGTATCTCGCCAGAACGCCAAGCTTCCGTGCTACGGATCCAGGTCCAGGGACCCGGGAGCGGTGCTGATAGATGCACTAGCAGCCCCTTGGGTTTTCAACATGGCTTATGTGTTTCCACCTTTTCCGCTACTGCCTCGACTGATTGCCAAGATCAAACAGGAGAGAGCATCAGTGATTCTGATAGTGCCTGCGTGGCCACGCAGGACCTGGTATGCAGACCTAGTGGACATGTCGTCCTGTCCACCATGGTCTCTACCTCTGAGGCAGGACCTTCTAATTCAGGGTCCTTTCAACCATCCAAACCTAATTTCTCTGAGGCTGACTGCATGGAGATTGAACGCTTGATTCTATCGAAGCGTGGTTTCTCGGAGTCGGTTATTGATACATTAATACAGGCTCAGAAACCTGTGACCAGAAAAATTTACCATAAGATATGGCGGAAATATTTATATTGGTGTGAATCCAAGAGTTACTCATGGAGTAAGGTTAGGATTCCTAGGATATTGGCTTTTCTACAAGAGGGTTTAGAAAAGGGTTTATCCGCTAGTTCGCTAAAGGGACAGATTTCTGCTCTGTCTATTCTTTTACACAAAGGTCTGGCAGAGAATCCAGATGTCCAGGCTTTTTGTCAGGCTTTGGCTAGGATTAAGCCTGTGTTTAAAGCTGTTGCTCCTCCGTGGAGCTTAAACTTGGTTCTTAAAGTTCTTCAGGGTGTTCCGTTTGAACCCCTTCATTCCATTGATATTAAGCTTTTATCTTGGAAAGTTCTGTTTTTGATGGCTATTTCCTCGGCTCGAAGAGTCTCTGAGTTATCTGCCTTACATTGTGATTCTCCTTATCTGATCTTTCATTCAGACAAGGTAGTCCTGCGTACTAAACCTGGGTTTTCACCTAAGGTTGTTTCTAACAGGAATATCAATCAAGAGATTGTTGTTCCATCATTATGTCCTAATCCTTCTTCAAAGAAGGAACGTCTTTTGCATAATCTAGACGTGGTCCGTGCCCTGAAGTTCTACTAACAGGCAACTAAAGATTTTCGGCAAACTTCTTCTCTGTTTGTCGTTTACTCTGGACAGAGGAGAGGTCAAAAGGCTTCGGCTACCTCTCTCTCTTTTTGGCTTCGTAGCATAATACGTTTAGCCTATGAGACTGCTGGACAGCAGCCTCCTGAAAGAATTACAGCTCATTCCACTAGAGCTGTGGCTTCCACCTGGGCCTTTAAGAATGAGGCCTCTGTTGAACAGATTTGCAAGGCTGCAACTTGGTCTTCACTTCATACTTTTTCCAAATTTTACAAATTTGACACTTTTGATTCTTCGGAGGCTGTTTTTGGGAGAAAGGTTCTACAGGCAGTGGTTCCTTCTGTTTAATGTTCCTGCCTTGTCCCTCCCATCATCCGTGTACTTTAGCTTTGGTATTGGTATCCCATAAGTAATGGATGACCCGTGGACTGAACACACTTAACAAGAGAAAACATAATTTATGCTTACCTGATAAATTTATTTCTCTTGTAGTGTGTTCAGTCCACGGCCCGCCCTGTCTTTTTGAGGCAGGTTCTAAATTTTAAATTATAACTCCAGTCACCACTGCACCCTATAGTTTCTCCTTTCTCGTCTTGTTTCGGTCGAATGACTGGATATGACATGTGAGGGGAGGAGCTATATAGCAGCTCTGCTTGGGTGATCCTCTTGCAACTTCCTGTTGGGAAGGAGAATATATCCCATAAGTAATGGATGACCCGTGGACTGAACACACTACAAGAGAAATAAATTTATCAGGTAAGCATAAATTATGTTTTTATAGTGTAAGGTCGGGTTACCTTAACAACTAATTTATTTTTAAGAAATCCAATGTCGGATGGAAACTTTACGCCTACACGAAAAGAACGAATATTTCAATGGAAACCTGGTACTAAAATGAAGCAGTAAACTACTTTTAGCTTTCTGCCACTTTGGTAGCTTATGGCTCCATTTTCTACAGCTCAAAGGAAGCGAGTCTATATTTGTTTGCTCCAATATACATTTCAAAATAATTTCAATACATTATTGATATATAGAATAAAGTGAGGATATTTGTTTTGTATCTGTATTCTTCAAACATGGGTTGGGTATTTGTGCACTAAATATAGTATCATGTTATAGCCAGAAAGCATATATGTTGTACAGCTATAGTATAAAGAAGCTATAATAAAGTTGTATTGTCGCACTATTGCTTGTAGATTAACATCTTTCACTCCTGCTAAGGGGTTAAACTTAGGTTTGGGATGTCAATACAATTCTTAAAGAAACTGTAAACACATTATAAATGCAAGACATTTTTTGTAGTTTGTTGTAAATGTTTTTCAACAGGCAAACTCCACCCCTCACATAGGCCTAGATTTGGAGTTCGGCGGTAAAAGGGCTGCTAACGCTCCGCGGGCTTTTTTCTGGCCGCACCATAAATTTAACTCTGGTATCGAGAGTTTAATCAAATGCTGCGTTAGGCTCCAAAAAAGGAGCGTAGAGCATTTTTACCGCAAATGCAACTCTCGATACCAGAGTTGCTTACGGACGCGGCCGGCCTCAAAAACGTGCTCGTGCACGATTACCCCATAGGAAACAATGGGGCAGTTTGAGCTGAAAAAAAATCTAACACCTGCAAAAAAGCAGCGTTCAGCTCCTAACGCAGCCCCATTGTTTCCTATGGGGAAACACTTCCTACGTCTGCACCTAACACTCTAACATGTACCCCGAGTCTAAACACCCCTAACCTTACACTTATTAACCCCTAATGTTCCGCCCCCGCTATCGCTGACCCCTGCATATTTTTTTAAACCCCTAATCTGCCGCTCCGTAAACCGCCGCCACCTACGTTATCCCTATGTACCCCTAATCTGCTACCCCTAACACCGCCGACCCCTATATTATATTTATTAACCCCTAACCTGCCCCCCACAACGTCGCCGACACCTGCCTACACTTATTAACCCCTAATCTGCCGAGCGGACCTGAGCGCTACTATAATAAATGTATTAACCCCTAATCCGCCTCACTAACCCTATCATAAATAGTATTAACCCCTAATCTGCCCTCCCTAACATCGCCGACACCTAACTTCAATTATTAACCCCTAATCTGCCGACCGGAGCTCACCGCTATTCTAATAAATGTATTAACCCCTAAAGCTAAGTCTAACCCTAACACTAACACCCCCCTAAGTTAAATATAATTTAAATCTAACGAAATAAATTAACTCTTATTAAATAAATTATTCCTATTTAAATCTAAATACTTACCTGTAAAATACATCCTAATATAGCTACAATATAAATTATAATTATATTATAGCTATTTTAGGATTAATATTTATTTTACAGGCAACTTTGTAATTATTTTAACCAGGTACAATAGCTATTAAATAGTTAAGAACTATTTAATAGTTACCTAGTTAAAATAATAACAAATTTACCTGTAAAATAAATCCTAACCTAAGTTATAATTAAACCTAACACTACCCTATCAATAAAATAATTAAATAAACTACCTACAATTACCTACAATTAACCTAACACTACACTATCAATAAATTAATTAAATACAATTCCTACAAATAAATACAATTAAATAAACTATCTAAAGTACAAAAAATAAAAAAGAACTAAGTTACAGAAAATAAAAAAATATTTACAAACATAAGAAAAATATTACAACAATTTTAAACTAATTACACCTACTCTAAGCCCCCTAATAAAATAACAAAGCCCCCCAAAATAAAAAAATCCCTACCCTATTCTAAATTAAAAAAGTTACAAGCTCTTTTACCTTACCAGCCCTGAACAGGGCCCTTTGCGGGGCATGCCCCAAGAATTTCAGCTCTTTTGCCTGTAAAAAAAAACATACAATACCCCCCCCCAACATTACAACCCACCACCCACATACCCCTAATCTAACCCAAACCCCCTTAAAGAAACCTAACACTAAGCCCCTGAAGATCTTCCTACCTTGTCTTCACCATACCAGGTTCACCGATCCGTCCTGGCTCCAACATCTTCATCCAACCCAAGCGGGGGTTGGCGATCCATAATCCGGTCCAGAAGAGGCTCCAAAGTCTTCCTCCTATCCGGCAAGAAGAGGACATCCGGACCGGCAAACATCTTCTCCAAGCGGCATCTTCAATCTTCTTCCATCCGGTGCGGAGCGGGTCCATCTTGAAGCAGGCGACGCGGATCCATCCTCTTCTTCCGTTGTCTCCCGACGAATGACGGTTCCTTTAAGGGACGTCATCCAAGATGGCGTCCCTCGAATTCCGATTGGCTGATAGGATTCTATCAGCCAATCGGAATTAAGGTAGGAATTTTCTGATTGGCTGATGGAATCAGCCAATCAGAATCAAGTTCAATCTGATTGGCTGATCCAATCAGCCAATCAGATTGAGCTCGCATTCTATTGGCTTTTCCGATCAGCCAATAGAATGCGAGCTCAATCTGATTGGCTGATTGGATCAGCCAATCGGATTGAACTTGATTCTGATTGGCTGATTCCATCAGCCAATCAGAAAATTCCTACCTTAATTCTGATTGGCTGATAGAATCCTATCAGCCAATCGGAATTCGAGGGACGCCATCTTGGATGACGTCCCTTAAAGGAACCGTCATTCGTCGGGAGACAACGGAAGAAGAGGATGGATCCGCGTCGCCTGCTTCAAGATGGACCCGCTCCGCACCGGATGGAAGAAGATTGAAGATGCCGCTTGGAGAAGATGTTTGCCGGTCCGGATGTCCTCTTCTTGCCGGATAGGAGGAAGACTTTGGAGCCTCTTCTGGACCTCTTCAGCACCGGATGATGGATCGCCAACCCCCGCTTGGGTTGGATGAAGATGTTGGAGCCAGGACGGATCGGTGAACCTGGTATGGTGAAGACAAGGTAGGAAGATCTTCAGGGGCTTAGTGTTAGGTTTATTTTAGGGGGGTTTGGGTTAGATTAGGGGTATGTGGGTGGTGGGTTGTAATGTTGGGGGGGGGTATGGTATGTTTTTTTTTACAGGCAAAAGAACTGAAATTCTTGGGGCATGCCCCGCAAAGGGCCCTGTTCAGGGCTGGTAAGGTAAAAGAGCTTGTAACTTTTTTAATTTAGAATAGGGTAGGGAATTTTTTATTTTGGGGGTCTTTGTTATTTTATTAGGGGGCTTAGAGTAGGTGTAATTAGTTTAAAATTGTTGTAATATTTTTCTTATGTTTGTAAATATTTTTTTATTTTCTGTAACTTAGATCTTTTTTATTTTTTGTACTTTAGCAAGTTTATTTAATTGTATTTATTTGTAGCAATTGTGTTTAATTAATTTATTGATAGTGTAGTGTTAGGTTAATTGTAGGTAATTGTAGGTAGTTTATTTAATTATTTTATTGATAGGGTAGTGTTAGGTTTAATTGTAACTTAGGTTAGGATTTATTTTACAGGTAATTTTGTTATTATTTTAACTAGGTAACTATTAAATAGTTCTTAACTATTTAATAGCTATTGTACCTGGTTAAAATAATTACAAAGTTGCCTGTAAAATAAATATTAATCCTAAAATAGCTATAATATAATTATAATTTATATTGTAGCTATATTAGGATTTATTTTACAGGTAAGTATTTAGCTTTAAATAGGAATCATTTATTTAATAAGAGTTAATTTATTTCGTTAGCTAAAAATTATATTTAACTTAGGGGGGTGTTAGTGTTAGGGTTAGACTTAGCTTTAGGGGTTAATACATTTATTAGAATAGCGGTGAGCTCCGGTCGGCAGATTAGGGGTTAATAATTGAAGTTAGGTGTCGGCGATGTTAGGGAGGGCAGATTAGGGGGTTAATACTATTTATGATAGGGTTAGTGAGGCGGGTTAGGGGTTAATAACTTTATTATAGTAGCGCTCAGGTCCGCTCGGCAGATTAGGGGTTAATAAGTGTAGGCAGGTGTCGGCGACGTTGAGGGGGGCAGATTAGGGGTTAATAAATATAATATAGGGGTCGGCGATGTTAGGGGTAGCAGATTAGGGGTACATAGGGATAACGTAGGTGGCGGCGATTTGCGGTCGGAAGATTAGGGGTTAATTATTTTAAGTAGCTTGCGGCGACGTTGTGGGGGGCAAGTTAGGGGTTAAGAAATATAATATAGGGGTCGGCGGGGTTAGGGGCAGCAGATTAGGGGTACATAAGTATAACGTAGGTGGCGGTCGGCAGATTAGGGGTTAAAAATTTAAATAGAGTGGCGGCGATGTGGGGGGACCTCGGTTTAGGGGTACATAGGTAGTTTATGGGTGTTAGTGTACTTTAGGGTACAGTAGTTAAGAGCTTTATAAACCGGCGTTAGCCAGAAAGCTCTTAACTCCTGCTATTTTCAGGCGGCTGGAATTTTGTCGTTAGAGCTCTAACGCTCACTTCAGAAACGACTCTAAATACCAGCGTTAGAAAGATCCCATTGAAAAGATAGGCTACGCAAATGGCGTAGGGGGATCTGCGGTATGGAAAAGTCGCGGCTGAAAAGTGAGCGTTAGACCCTTTAATCACTGACTCCAAATACCAGCGGGCGCCCAAAACCAGCGTTAGGAGCCTCTAACGCTGGTTTTGACGGCTACCGCCGAACTCCAAATCTAGGCCTTAATTTGGAAGAACCAATCTGGTCATCATGCTATTATAAAGCGAATTGTAAGTCAGTTTGGGAAATATGTGTAGCAAGGCTAGTCTGCACTTTGCTTTTTTTGGTTCTAAGAATTAAAAATACAGAATTTTCAGAGTTACATTTCAAGAAAAGGGGCAAAATAAATAATGAAAATATATTTCAACATTTTCTTACTGTGTTTAAACATTTTATATTAATATTTTAAGGTGTTATTTTGCCCTTTAAGTTGAACATGGCCAGTGATTGACTATACACATATGCTGCCCCTGATTGGCTAAGGGGCTATGTTCAGCTTAAGACCAGGGGCCCGATCCGATATGCAGCGTCGCCTGCAAAAGCCGGCGATGCCAAATTTTGCGCTGTTTGGTATCCTATATACGGCGTAACGTAGAAGTTACGCTCGTATATTTCACCCTTCGGCTGTAATTTTTTGGAACCATAGAGTGATATACCAAACCTGTGCAGTTTGGTATCCAATATACAGCGTAAGGACTTAAGTGGCGAAAATTGAGAAATCTTACTCTATTTTCACCTCGCCACAAAATGCAGGCGTAGTAAGCCTTACGCTGAGTATTGGAGCCCCGTAACTCCCTAAACTACCTGCAACATAAAACCTAACACCTAACGCATGCGCAATGTCTATCTACCTGTCAACCGCAATCCACCGCCGCCACCTATATTAAATATAGTAACCAATAATCTAATCCCCCTATACCGCCGCCACCTATTTTAAATATATTAACCCCTAATCTAATCCCCCTACACCGCTGCCACCTATTTTAAATATATTAACCCCTAATCTAATCCCCCTAAACCGCCGCCACCTATTTTAAATATATTAACCCCTAATCTAATCCCCCTACACCGCCGCCACCTATATTAAATATATTAACCACTAAACCTAAGTCTAACCCTAACACCCCCTAACTTAATTATTATTTAAATAAATCTAAATAATATTAATATTATTAACTAAATTATTCCTATTTAAAACTAAATACTTACCTATAAAATAAACCCTAAGATAGCTACAATATAATTATTAATTACATTGTAGCTATTTTAGGGTTAATATTTATTTTACAGGTAACTATATATATATCCTATATATATATCCTGTATTAGGCTACAATGTGTGATTTTGTAAACTTTTGGGATGGTGGTGTGCCACAGGATTTTTTAATGTAAAAAAGTGTGCCACGGCAAAAAAAAGGTTGCAAATCACTGCTGTAAAGGACCACTAAAACAGTATAAATAACAAATACACAACACAAAAAGACAATATAATAGCACTTTGATTTTAAAATGAGTAGAATATTGTCTTCAAATTTAAAGGGACAGTCTACTTGACAAATGTTATTGTTTAAAAAGATAAGATAATCCCTTTATTACCCATTCCCCAGTTTTGCATAATCAACACAGTTATATTAATATTTTTTTTTACCTCTGTGATGATTACCTTGTATCTAAGCATCTGCAGACTACCCCCTTATCTCAGGTCTTTTGAGAGACATGCATTTTAGCCAATCAGTGCTGACTCCTAAATAACTCCACAGGAGTGAGCACAATGTTATCTATATCACACACATGAACTAGCTCTGTCTAACTGTGAAAATGCACTGAGATAAGAGGTAGTTTTCAACAGTTTAGAAATCTGTTGGAGCCTATACAGGTTTAGCTTTCAAAAAAGAATACCAAGAGAACAAAGCAAGCTTGATGATAAATGTAAATTGGAAAGTTGTTTAAAACTACATGCCCTTTCTGAATCATGAAAGTTTAATTTTGACTAGACTTTCTCTGTAATCCTATTTTTCATCTCCTTGTAGCGTGACAGGCATCATCCATTCACAGAATGCATATACTTACATACTTTGTCCTTTTTCACATGCTCAGTAGGAGCTGAAGCTCAGAAAGTGTGCGCATAAAAAGAGTGTGCACGTTTTGATAATGGAAGTATACTGGAAAGATTTTTTTTATGACATGCCTTATCTGAATCATGAAACTTTATTTTTTAGCTTACAAGTCCTTTTAACTGAATACCAGCTGTAAAACAGTGTTTTTGGCTTTCCTAAAAATACTAAATATTTAGTTTCTGATTTATCAAAAACAGTAAAAATCTCAACACTTTACTAATCAAATATTTGTATTACATTTGAAATAGAATCTACTACATTTGTTGTTGTTTTTTATAATGTAAAAAAGGATCAATGTTTGATTTCTCCAAATATTAAAGCATCAAAATTGTGTTATAGAACCAAAGAGAGATTATTATTTAAAGTGGATTAATAGTGATTTTGTGAAGTAATTGAAAAGGTACAAGTTCAAACTAATATACAAACAGAGCAGCAGTTTTCTACCCAGAAATGCAATTAGTTTAATAAGAATTTTATTCCATTAACAAATCAAGAGAAATGTTTAATTTTGAAATTACTTACTCTAAACTATTAATATTGATTTTCCAGATTCAGTATCAAAGTACTCAGTAAAACATGAAATATTTTGATATTGAATAGGTAATGTTAACATTTTTCAGTGCTGGTTGGTTTATCAATGATGAGGGGAAAGAGGTCTGCAACCTCAGCTCCATGGGAAACTGCTCTGCTGCTGGGGAGGGAGACCAACTGTCTCCTCCCCCAGGAAGGGGTTTTGCCGCTGGGGAGAGTTATGGACATCCATCTCTCCCTGCAAGGGGTTCTGTGTAAGGGGAGGGAGGACGACTACCTCTGCTTCCAGGGGATGGCTCTACCGCTGGGGAGAGAGACCGACTGTCTCCTCTCCCAGGAAGGGGTTCTGTGTAAGGGGAGGGAGGATGACCACCTCTGCTCCCAGGGGATGGCTCTGCCGCAGGGGAGATAGACCGACTGTCTCCTCTCCCAGGAAGGGGTTCTGCTTACGGGGAGGGAGGACGACTACCTCCGCTTCCAGGGGAGGGCTCTGCCGCTGGGGAGAGGGACCGATTGTCTCCTCTCCCTGCTTCTGGCTCTGCTGCTGGGGAGAGAGACCGACTGTCTCCTCTCCCAGGAAGGGGTTCTGCATAAGGGGAAGCAGGGTTACTACCTCCGCTCCCAGGGGATGGCTCTGCCGCTGGGGAGAGAGACCGACTGTCTCCTCTCCCTCCTACTGGCTCTGCCGCTGGGGAGAGAGACCGACTGTCTCCTATCCCAAGAAGGGGTTCTGTGTAAGGGGAGGGAGGACGACTACCTCCACTCCCAGGGGATGGCTCTGCCGCTGGGGAGAGGGACCGACTGTCTCCTCTCCCTGTACCTGGGTCTGCCACTGGGGAGAGAGACCGACTGTCTCCTCTCCCGGGAAGGGGTTCTGTGTAAGGGGAGGGAGGATGCCTACCTCCTCTCCCTGGTTTCCTGGAGCTGTTACAGGTGCTGGGCAGAGGCCAGCGGCTCTCTGCCCTGTTGCCAGCGCTTCTGCTGGGGTGGCTTCATTGTCCAAGTCTGTAAGCTCGGAGCCAGGCTGCTGATCTGTATCTAGCAGCTCGTCGTCGCTTATGCTCTGTTGCCACTCATCTGAGGCCAACCTCCATGATTCCAAGAGCTGCACCACAGCTCTGTGCAGACTCAGTGGCATGCTGCTGAACTCGATCTAGCAGCCTCTTGTATGCCTTTTCCAGTTCCCATTCTTGGAAAATAAGCGATACCATATTGGATATCAGCCAGGGTACCCCCGAGAGATCCAACAGCTGCACTCGGGAGAGGCCAATGTTCTTTACTCTCAGTTTCACCCAGCTCCCAAATTCTGGGTCCTCTGTCAACTTTGCCAATAGTAATCCAGGGCCACCGAAGCCAAAGCCCTCTGTGGGGGAGCAATCCTCCAGCCATGGCCGTGCTTGCATAGCAAGCTATCGGAGGGCCCGGTAGCCATCCTCCACCCACATCTCTGCCTGGACCAGTCCATCTAGTTCTGATAGCCATTCCTCCATGGGCTACTCTCCCAGGAAAGGCACTTGCAAGTCCCACCGGACCCAGTACCTCTCATCATCTGTGGGGAGGACCTTTCCATCACAATCCTTTTCTTGTTGAAGCCTCTCCCTCCATAGTTGCCGGCAGACAATGCTCCTCCAGCTCAGCTGGTCCAGTTCAGAACCAGGACTGTCCAGCATGGTCAGTGCCTCCTGTACTCTCTTTAGGAACTCAGCTTCCATAGTTACCAGCTACTGTGGCCCTTCTCCTCTGTCAGCAGGAATCGTGTGGAAGAAGCAGATCCCACCGCTGCCAACCAATGTGAAGGATACCCTGGCTACCCCGACTGGGTAGCTCTACCAAACGGGTTCTGCTTCCTCCCTGCCGACTGCAGCTATGTAGCTGGCAAGTGACCACAGCCTGTAGCCACCCCTGATGCCCGACAGCACCAGTATTCAGGGTCCCACCCTGTGGCAGACTCTAGCTACCCAGACTGGGTAGCTCTGCCTGAGGGTCCTTCCTCTGCCTGGAACAGGCTGCTATGTAGCCCAGGAAAGTGATTCTAGCAGGCGCCCACCTAAATGACTAGACAGGCTAGCATTCAGGTGAAATACACACAGCTCATCTTGATAAGACCCTGGACAATCCCACTATTTTCCTGCCATTCCCACCCCTCCAGACAGCCCGGCACCTCCATAGGAGCCACAGTCCCACATAATCTCAGTACATAGGGGTGGCGGTTTCCCCAAGTCAACAAAAGAGCGGAGCACTGAGGCAAAGGGCTGTTGGAGTGACCAGGGGTAAAGTTAGCAGGTGTCCTGCTGTCCTGTGGCCGACCGGGAGTTCCAGGAGCCCGTCCAGCCTGATAGGAGTTAGGGGGGTGTTCGTTGTGAGGCGGCCGACCGGGAGTTCCAGGAGCCCGGCCAGCCTAGGAGGGTTTTCCTGGTCATACACCAGCTCTTCACAAAACAAGCAAACAAAAGCTTCCAGAGTTTGTGGTTGCTCTGAGGAGCCCAAAACCACAGGGGTGAGGTTGTAGGGGGGGGTAGCCTTAGCTGTCTGGTATCCGTGACATATATATATATATATATATATATATATATATATATATATATATATATATATATATATATATACATATTTGTGTGTGTGTACATATGTAATTATGTATGTATATTTTTATATATGTATTTACAGACATATATACACATATAAACCTATAAATGCATATGTACACATATATATAGACATATATACAAGTGCATTGGAGCCCTTTGCAGTTAAAGGGACATGAAACCCAACAATTATTTTTCATGATTCAGATAGAGAATACAATTTTAAACCACTTTCCAATTTACTTCTATTATTTAATTTGCTTCCTTTTATTGTTATCATTTGCTGAAAGGTTTATCTAGGCAAGTTCATGAGCAGCAGATAATCTAGGTTCTTGCTGTTGATTGGTGACTGCATATATATATTGAATGTGATTGGCTCACCGATGTGTTTAGTTAGAAACTAGTAGTGCATTGCTGCTCCTTCAACAAATGATACCAAGAGAATGAAACAGATTAGATAATAGAAGTAAATTAGAAAGTTGCTGAAAATTGTATTCTCTGTCTGAATCATGAAAGAAAAACTTTGGGTTTCATGTACCTTTAAGCAGATAAAACATGTAAAAGTATATTTATGTAATATTCATTTTCAATAAAGGTTTAACAATGTATTTACTGTAAATATTTCACATTCCAATGTTCTGCACAAAGTATTTTTAACTAGATATTGCTATATATTTCTGCATATATATATATACCTATATTTAATCATGCATAGATATATATTGTATCAAAATACTATTAGATATATGTAGAAATATGTTTATGAATAAATAGAACATGTTCCATGTAAAGAACATTGGAATGTAAAATATTGATATTTTCATGTCGGGTTGGCGCACATGAGACTATGCGATCGTGTTTGCACGAAAGTGTGGTCGTTTTTTCTTCCACTTTTGTTTTCTCTATTGATGTCAGGGTGCCAGGAATCAGACTGAGACAAGAAGTGCAAAAATAATCACACCTTTATTAATAGCAAAAAATAATAAAAAGTCCACAAGTCAAATAACAAGCCAGGAATCAAAACCAGAGCTGGTAGTCAGACGAGCTGAGTCAGGAGCCAAAGCGAGTAGTCAGATGAGCCGGAATCAGGAACAAGGAGAACAGCAGAGTCAGGAACAAGCCAGAGATCAGGAACCTGGAGGGACGTCAGACAGCCAGGTAAATACACAGGAGCTCTCACAAACAAGGTCTGAGAAAACGCAAGGGCAAAGCATACTGAACAGAGGCCCTTTAAATAATAAGTGATGACATCACAATTCTGAGACTGCATCCTGTCTCACACGGATGATGTACACCAGTCTGGCCATAAAAGGAAGTGCAGTATGCACCAGAGTCAGCAAGAGAGGTGAGTAAAATGGCTGCCAGCAGAACATGGCAAACAAGGCAGGGAAAAAATCCTGACAGTACCCTCCCCTCAATGACCCCTCCCTTGCGGGAGGACAAAAGGCTTATTTGGAAAACGGGCATGGAAGGCATGGAGTAGGGCGAGAGCATGAACATCAGAGGAGGGAACCCATGAACTCTCCTCTGGACCGTAGCCCCTCCAGTGAACCAAATACTGTACACGGCCCCTGGACATACGAGAGTCAATAATACTGCTGACCTCATACGCCTCATGGTTGTCAACAAAGATAGGACGGGGACGAGGCAATACAGTGGTAAACCGATTACAAACTAATGGTTTCAAGAAGGACACATGAAAAACATTGGAGATGCGCATTGCAAGAGGAAGGTAAAGAGCGTAGGCCACAGGATTGACCCGTCGGAGTATTCGAAAAGGACCAACATAACAGGGAGCCAGTTTATTGGAAGGCACACGAAGGTTCAAGTTGCAGGAGGACAGCCAAAACCTTTCACCAACCTGGTAGGAAGGCGCGGGTAGACACCTACGATCAGCCTGGAACTTTTGGCGCTGCATAGAATGATGAAGGCAATCCTGAATCTGCACCCACATGGAATGGAGTTGCCGGAGATGCTCCTCCAAAGCCGGAATACCCTGAGACATGAATGAATCGGGCAACAAGGATGGTTGAAACCCATAATTTGCCATGAACGGGGATAACTTGGAGGAAGCATTAATAGCACTATTATGAGCAAACTCTGCCCAAGGTAACAGTTCAGACCAATTATTGTCGTGATCTGAGACATAGCAAAGGAGGAACTGTTCTAGAGCTTGATTAGACTGTTCCGCAGCCCCATTGGGTTGAGGGTGATATGCTGAGCAGAAGGAAAGTTGGATCCCCATTTGAGCACAAAAGGAACGCCAAAATCTGGAGACAAACTGGCTACCCCGGTCCGACCCTATCTCCTTGGGTAACCCATGTAAACGGAAGACCTCCTGGGCAAAAATTGAAGCAAGCTCCTGAGCGGTAGGCAACTTCTTCAAGGGAATGCAATTTGATATTTTAGAAAAACGGTCAACCACCATAAGGATAACAGTATTGCAATTGGAAACAGGGAGCTCGACAATGAAGTCCATTGAAAGATGAAGAAGGTTGAAGAAGACCCACAGGAAGACGTTGAGGAGTCTTATTCTGTGCACAAACTGAGCTGGAGGCAACATACGCAGCAACATCAGAACGAAGAGCTGGCCACCAGAATTGTCGAGTGACAGACCAAATCATTTGGTTCTTGCCTGGGTGACCTGCGGCTTTAGGATAGTGGTAAGTGTGTAAAAGTTTAGTTTGAAGATTCTCAGGATCAAAACAATTACCACTAGGATTCTCAGGAGGTATATTGGTTTGTGCAGCCAGGATCTCCTCCCCCAAGGGAGAAGTCAAATTAGTACGTATGGTAGCCAAAGTATGGTCAGGAGGTATAACTGGAGTAGGTACAGACTCCTCCTAAGACAGAGGCGAAAATTGTCGAGAGAGGGCATCAGCCCTAACATTCTTACTACCAGACAGGTAGGAGACTACATAATTAAACCGAGACAAAAATAGCGCCCATCTGGCCTGTCGAGGCGACAAACGTTTTGCTTCAGATAGATAAGTTAAATTATTGTCGTCAGTAAGAATGAGCACTGGCATGCTAGTACCCTCAAGAAGATGCCTCCATTCCTTGAGTGCCAAAATTATGGCCAGTAATTCCCTGTCGCCAATTTCATAATTGCACTCTGCTGGAGACAATTTCTTAGAGAAGAAACCACACGGATGCAAGGAACCGTCAGGCATAGGACGTTGAGACAAGAGGGCACCTACTCCAGTCTCAGACGCATCAACCTCAAGAACGAAAGGCAGGACAGGGTTAGGATGAGCCAGAACTGGAGCGGCAGCAAAGGCAGTCTTAAGACTATCAAAGGCCTTAATGCAGTAGGTGACCAATGGAGTGGATCATTCTCTTTATGGGTCATGTCTGTGATAGGTTTGACCAAGGAAGAAAAGTTTTTAATAAACTTTCTATAGTAATTGGCGAACCCCCAAAAATGTTGAATAGACCGAAGACCAACTGGGCGAGGCCACTGCAGAACTGCAGATAACTTGTCAGGATCCATGGAGAACCCTGCAACGGAGATAACATAACCTAGGAAGGTAACTTGAGTCTGATGGAACTCACATTTCTCGAGTATACAATACAGGCCGTTCTCACGTAGTCTCTGAAGAACCCGTGTAACATCAGAACGATGAGCCTCAAGTGTGGGTGAGTGTATGAGGATGTCGTCTAAGTACACCACAACACACTGTTGCAACATATCTCGTAGGACATCATTAATAAATTCCTGGAAAATAGCAGGAGCATTACATAGGCCAAAAGGCATTACAAGATACTCATAATGTCCGCTCCTGGTGTTAAATGCTGTTTTTCATTCGTGGCCCTCCTTGATCCTAACGAGATTGTATGCTCCTCTCAAATCAAGCTTAGTAAAGACCGTAGCTCCCTTGAGGCGGTCAAAGAGTTCCGTAATGAGCGGAATAGGGTAAGCATTCTTAATGGTAAGACGATTAAGGCCCCTATAATTGATGCATGGTCTTAACTCGCCACCCTTTTTCTTCACAAAGAAGAAGCCAGCCCCTGCAGGAGAGCAGGATTTGCGGATGATCGCCCGCGACAGAGCATCGGCAACATACTTCTCCATAGTACAATTCTCCGCAACAGACAGAGGATAAACCCGGCCCGAGGAGGAATGGCTCTGGGTTGCAGGTCTATGGCACAATTGTAAGACCGGTGAGGAGGCAACGTACCGGCATGCACCTTGTCAAAAACGTCTAGGAACTCTCAGTACTCCTCTGGCAATTGAGATACCGAAGATGTGCACAAGACTTTAACTGGTTTCCGAAGACAAGTAGAAATACATTGCGGAGACCACCACAACATTTCGGACCTGCGCCAGTCGAGACTGGGATTGTGCTTTTGGAGCCAGGGATAACCCAGAATAACCGGAAAATGCGGAGAGTTTATCACCTGGAACTGGAGGGTTTCAAAATGGAGGGCCCCAACAGCCATGGATAACGGAGAAGTTTTGTGAGTAACGAGTGAGGGCTGAAGGGGCCTGCCATCAATGGCCTCAATAGCAAGCAGAACGGACCGAGGCAAAACAGGAATGGAGTGCTTTGATACAAAAGCACTGTCAATGAAATAGCCTGCAACACCGGAGTCAACAAGAGCCTGGGTGACTATGGAGGAGTCCACCCAGGAAAGGTCAACCTTGATCAAAGGTTTCTCCTTTAGCGGTTCCGGGGACGAGGATAAACCACCCAAGGTCTGCCCCCGACAGGACCTTAGGTGTGAGCGTTTCCCGGCCGTGTAGGACAAGACTTCAAAAGGTGGCCTGTAACCCACAATAGAGGCAGAGCCCCTCCCTCCTCCTAAAGGCCCTCTTTGCGGCGGAGAAAAGCGTGAATCCAAACTGCATCGGCTCAGCAGTACCTGGTGACTCGGGACCAGGAGGCATGGGAGGAGAGGGAGGCATGGGTGGGAATGAACACATAGGAGACAACTGAAAAGGAAGCTTCCACAAGCGCTCCTTGAAAGAGGGCCTCTCACTTAGTCTGATGTCAATTAGGATCAAAAGAGACACCAATGCCTCAAGATCTTCTGGTAAATCTCTGGCAGCAACTTCGTCTTTAATCGCATCAGAGAGCCCATGAAAGAAGGCGGCAACCAGGGCTTCATTGTTCCAACCTTCCTCTGTGGCAAGCGTACGGAACTCAATGGCATACTGAGCAAAAGATCTTGTACCT
Source organism: Bombina bombina (assembly GCF_027579735.1). Lineage (NCBI taxonomy): Eukaryota > Metazoa > Chordata > Amphibia > Anura > Bombinatoridae > Bombina > Bombina bombina. The sequence goes on along the minus strand of NC_069502.1, from coordinate 269,383,328 downwards.
TGCTGAATGGACATGAGTCGTTTAGCAGCAGAGGAGGAGCGAACATCAAATACCCTTTGAAAGGAGGCCACAAATTCAGGGTCATTTGAAATCACAGGTTTATTAGTCTCCCACAAGGGATTAGCCCAGGCAAGAGCTGTGTCAGAGAGTAACGAGATGAGAAATCCCACCTTAGCTCTGTTAGAGGGAAACGCCTGAGGTAACATCTCAAAGTAAATGCCCACCTGGTTCAAAAACCTTCTGCACTGATTAGGATCGCCTCCATATCGCTGATGTAGAGGTGCAGAACCGGACATGCTCCTGGTAGGACTATGTGCAGCAGTGGAAACAGGGGCAACCATAACTTGCGGGACACTTTGGTCCAAATGTGCAGTGCAAGCCAGCAGGGTTTGCAGGGCTAGTGAAAATTGATCCAAGCGGTGATCTTGTTCATCCATCCTGGAAATGTTGGCAGGTAAAGGTGGATTATTAGCACCATCAGGATTCATGGCCCTTGCGTAATGTCAGGGTGCCAGGAATCAGACTGAGACGAGAAGTGCAAAAATAATCACACCTTTATTAATAGCAAAAAATAATAAAAAGTCCACAAGTCAAATAACAAGCCAGGAATCAAAACCAGAGCTGGTAGTCAGACGAGCCAAGTCAGGAGCCAAAGCAAATAATCAGACTAGCCGAGTCAGGAGTCAAAGCGAGTAGTCAGACGAGCCGGAGTCAGGAACAAGGAGAACAGCAGAGTCAGGAACAAGCCAGAGATCAGGAACCTGGAGGGACGTCAGACAGCCAGGTAATACACAGAAGCTCTCACAAACAGGTCTGAGACAACGCAAGGGCAAAGCATACTGAACAGAGGCCCTTTAAATAATAAGTGATGACATCACAATTCTGAGACTGCATCCTGTCTCACACTGATGATGTACACCAGTATGGCCATAAAAGGAAGTGCAGGAAATGAGCAGCATCACACAGTATGCACCAGAGTCAGCAAGAGAGGTGAGTAAAATGGCTGCCAGCAGCACATGGCAAACAAGGCAGGGAAAAAACCCTGACAATTGACTATGGGTGAATATGTGTACACACACACATATATTGTGTATATATATATATATATATATATATATATATATATATATATATATATATATATATATATATATATATATATATATAGGTATATATATAGGTATAAATAGATATTATTCCAAAATACCATTATATATATATATATATATATATATATATATATATATATATATATATATATAGTCAGTAGAAAAGAAGTCCCTCACAGGGTCTTGCTTAGAGTAAATAAGTTATTATTTATTTAACATTTCGGAAATTACCCGTTTTCAAAAATAAGCATGCTTATTTTTAAAAACGGGATCATTCCCAAAATGTTAAATAAATAATTACTTATTTATTCTAAGCAAGACCCTGTGAGTGACTTCTTTTCTACCGACTATACTTATGCTTGAAGTGAACCCAGGGCAAGGAGGGCTGTTTAAAGCCAAAAGGAAGCAGGAGTGCTATTACCCTCTCGAAAACAAAAACAAAAAAAAACAAAAAATATATATATATATATAATTATTATTATTGGTTATTCGTAGAGCGCCAACAGATTCCGCAGCACTATAAACAAAGGGGGAGTACAACAAAACAATTATAGGGATCAAATGTGTAGAGGGCCCTGCCAAGAGTTGCACTGTTGTAGTCAGCTCTTAAGAAGGTGATCTACAAACAGCTGGACTCTTAGGCTTACATGCTAAGGGGATTCAGGGGATAGCAATGGAGGAGTGGAACTGGTATAAAGTAAGGTGAGCATAGGTTGTATGCATGCCTGAACAGTAGAGTCTTTAGGGAGCGCTTGAAGCTTTCAAAACTAGGGGAGAGTCTTGTGGGGCGAGGCAGAGAGTTCCACAAGATGGGAGCCAGTCTGGAGAAGTCCTGTAAACGGGAGTGTGATGAGGTAACCAGAGAGGAGGAGAGTAGGAGGTCATGAGCAGAGCGAGAGTATCTGGGGACAAGGTCTGAGATATAGGGGGAGCAGTGCAGTTGAGGGCTTTGTATGTCAGAGTGAGAATTTTGTGTTTGATCCTAGAGGCAAGAGGAAGCCAGTGAAGGGATTGGCCGAGAGGAGCAGCAGATGAAGAGCGACGTGTAAGGAAGATGAGTCTGGCAGCGGCATTCATTATGGATTGTAAAGGAGCTAGGCGGCAGGTGGGGAGACCAGAGAGGACAGAGTTGCAGTAATCGAGGCGGGAAAGAATGAGAGAGTGGATTAAAATCTTAGTTGTGTCTTGTGTAAGGAAGTGTCTAATTTTAGAGATATTTTAAAGGTGGAAGCGGCAAGCTTTAGCCAAGGACTGAATGTGAGGAGTGAAAGAAAGATCTGAGTCAAATGTGACCCTGAGAGATCGGGCATGCGGGGTAGGGGTAATGATGGAATTGTCTACAGTTATAGAGAGATTGGGTGGAGATTTTTGAAGAAGGGGGGAAAATGAGGAGCTCAGTTTTGGAGAGATTTAGCTTGAGGTAGTGAGAGGACATCCAGGAAGAGATGTGAGAAAGACAGTTAGTGACACGGGTTAGCAAGGAAGGAGATAGGTCTGGTGCAGAGAAGTAGGTTTGGGTGTCGTCGGCATACAAATGATATTGGAAACCGTGGGACTTTATTAGGGAACCTAGTGATGATGTGTAGATTGAGAAGAGAAGGGGACCGAGGACAGAGCCTTGTGGTACTCTGACAGAAAGTGGTGACAGGGCAGAGGAGGCCCCAGAGAAGGCTACACTAAAGGTAGGAAGAGAGCCACGAAAGGGCTGTGTCACAGATGCCGAAGGATTGGAGGGTTTGGAGCAACAGTGTAAAAGGCGGCGGACAGATCAAGGAGGATAAGCAGAGAGAAGTGGCCTTTTGATTTTGCTGTAAGTAGGTTGTTGGTAACCTTAACAATAGCTGTCTCTGTGGAGTGATGGGGACGAAATCCAGATTGCAGTGGGTCAAGAAGGGAGTTAAACGTAAGGAAATGGGATAGGCGTGCATATACTAGTTTTTCGAGAAGCTTTGAGGCAAGAGGGAGGAGGTAAATAGGGCGGTAGTTGGATAGGGAGGGAGGATCAAGGGAAGGTTTTTTGAGGATAGGTGTGACCAGTGCATGTTTCAGCGATGAGGGAAATATACCGGTGCTGAGATACAAATAAATATACAAATATATATTCTGCTATGTGAAGAACATTGGAATCTGAAATATTCATATTTTTATGCCGGGTTAGCTCACTTGAGAATATGCAATAGGGGTTGCGCATGAGTTGGATGCTAGGTTGTTTTTTTTTACTTTTTTTGCTCCCTTCTTCTATGGGGGAATATGTTAATGCACATGCAATATTTTAAGTTCAGCTTTTTACTTTCAACTTGTAATACGAGTGCTACCCAATGCACACAAAACCCTTACTTCTAGCTGAGTTAGTGCTCAAGCAGGAGCAATAAATACCGCTCCACTTGTAATCTGTTCCAATGTGTTTTAAAACCATTCCCACCATGAGGTTTAGGTTGCCCTGATTCATGATAATTTAAAGGGACATTCCAGCCAAAACTGAAATGCACATAGATGAATTACATCTTTAAATATAAACATATTTGCAATATAAATGTATTAGCAAAAACGCTTGTAGTAAAAGTTATCAATGTTTTAGTAGTCTCAGTGCACCAGCATTTTAAATACTGCAGCTGCTCAGACCACCAGTTGGGGCTTGTATCATGTCTACAATTAACAAATTGAGTCATTACCAGATGGTACAAGCACCTTAGGCTCTCTGAGCAAGTGATGTGTTTAAAATGCTGGTGCACGGTGCGTACTTAAAGGGACACAGAACCCACATTTTTTCTTTTGTGATTAAGATAGAGCATGACATTTTAAGCAACTTTCTAATTTACTCCTATTAGCAAATTTTCTTCAATCTCTTGGTATCTTTATTTGAAATGCAAGAATGTAAGTTTAGATGCCGGCCCATTTTTGGTGAACAACCTGGGTTGTCCTTGCTGATTGGTGGATGATTTCATCCACCAATAAAAAAAGTTCTATCCAGAGTTCTGAACCCCAAAAAAACTTAGATGCCTTCTTTTTCAAATAAAGATAGCAATAGAATGAAGAAAAATTGCTAATAGGAGTAAATTAGAAAGTTGCTTAAAATGGCATGCTGTATCTGAATCAGAAAAGAAAAAATTTGGGTTCAGTGTCCCTTTAATTACACTTTTTGTAACAGCTATAGCTTTAATTAGAAGCATTTTTACTAATTTTGTATATTACAAAAATGCTTCAATTCAAAACTGAAATGCATCCATGTGGATTCCAATTTTAGCTGAAATGTCCCTTTAAGATTGAGCTATATATAGTATATATATAATTTAATACTTGGATTGATTTGGGCACTGTAATACAGGTGTCAGTCTGCTGTAGCAGTAGTAATGTAGCTGCATCCTATTGTCTAACAAAATGCAGTTATACAGAAATAGTGAGCTACTGTTTATAACACAGCAGTCAGATCTTTTGCCGGCCCTTGTAGCAGAGAAATCAGCAAGGGCAATACAAACCTTAGTGGGCTGGAATAGCTAATTATGCCTTGAAGTGAAGTGTAACCCATTAAATAGATGGCATATCTGAACTATTGATT